>NC_072430.2:2500-7500 GCF_028878055.3 Symphalangus syndactylus | reverse complement strand
GTTAGGGTTAGGGTTAGGGTTAGGGTTAGGGTTAGGGTTAGGGTTAGGGTTAGGGTTAGGGTTAGGGTTAGGGTTAGGGTTAGGGTTAGGGTTAGGGTTAGGGTTAGGGTTAGGGTTAGGGTTAGGGTTAGGGTTAGGGTTAGGGTTAGGGTTAGGGTTAGGGTTAGGGTTAGGGTTAGGGTTAGGGTTAGGGTTAGGGTTAGGGTTAGGGTTAGGGTTAGGGTTAGGGTTAGGGTTAGGGTTAGGGTTAGGGTTAGGGTTAGGGTTAGGGTTAGGGTTAGGGTTAGGGTTAGGGTTAGGGTTAGGGTTAGGGTTAGGGTTAGGGTTAGGGTTAGGGTTAGGGTTAGGGTTAGGGTTAGGGTTAGGGTTAGGGTTAGGGTTAGGGTTAGGGTTAGGGTTAGGGTTAGGGTTAGGGTTAGGGTTAGGGTTAGGGTTAGGGTTAGGGTTAGGGTTAGGGTTAGGGTTAGGGTTAGGGTTAGGGTTAGGGTTAGGGTTAGGGTTAGGGTTAGGGTTAGGGTTAGGGTTAGGGTTAGGGTTAGGGTTAGGGTTAGGGTTAGGGTTAGGGTTAGGGTTAGGGTTAGGGTTAGGGTTAGGGTTAGGGTTAGGGTTAGGGTTAGGGTTAGGGTTAGGGTTAGGGTTAGGGTTAGGGTTAGGGTTAGGGTTAGGGTTAGGGTTAGGGTTAGGGTTAGGGTTAGGGTTAGGGTTAGGGTTAGGGTTAGGGTTAGGGTTAGGGTTAGGGTTAGGGTTAGGGTTAGGGTTAGGGTTAGGGTTAGGGTTAGGGTTAGGGTTAGGGTTAGGGTTAGGGTTAGGGTTAGGGTTAGGGTTAGGGTTAGGGTTAGGGTTAGGGTTAGGGTTAGGGTTAGGGTTAGGGTTAGGGTTAGGGTTAGGGTTAGGGTTAGGGTTAGGGTTAGGGTTAGGGTTAGGGTTAGGGTTAGGGTTAGGGTTAGGGTTAGGGTTAGGGTTAGGGTTAGGGTTAGGGTTAGGGTTAGGGTTAGGGTTAGGGTTAGGGTTAGGGTTAGGGTTAGGGTTAGGGTTAGGGTTAGGGTTAGGGTTAGGGTTAGGGTTAGGGTTAGGGTTAGGGTTAGGGTTAGGGTTAGGGTTAGGGTTAGGGTTAGGGTTAGGGTTAGGGTTAGGGTTAGGGTTAGGGTTAGGGTTAGGGTTAGGGTTAGGGTTAGGGTTAGGGTTAGGGTTAGGGTTAGGGTTAGGGTTAGGGTTAGGGTTAGGGTTAGGGTTAGGGTTAGGGTTAGGGTTAGGGTTAGGGTTAGGGTTAGGGTTAGGGTTAGGGTTAGGGTTAGGGTTAGGGTTAGGGTTAGGGTTAGGGTTAGGGTTAGGGTTAGGGTTAGGGTTAGGGTTAGGGTTAGGGTTAGGGTTAGGGTTAGGGTTAGGGTTAGGGTTAGGGTTAGGGTTAGGGTTAGGGTTAGGGTTAGGGTTAGGGTTAGGGTTAGGGTTAGGGTTAGGGTTAGGGTTAGGGTTAGGGTTAGGGTTAGGGTTAGGGTTAGGGTTAGGGTTAGGGTTAGGGTTAGGGTTAGGGTTAGGGTTAGGGTTAGGGTTAGGGTTAGGGTTAGGGTTAGGGTTAGGGTTAGGGTTAGGGTTAGGGTTAGGGTTAGGGTTAGGGTTAGGGTTAGGGTTAGGGTTAGGGTTAGGGTTAGGGTTAGGGTTAGGGTTAGGGTTAGGGTTAGGGTTAGGGTTAGGGTTAGGGTTAGGGTTAGGGTTAGGGTTAGGGTTAGGGTTAGGGTTAGGGTTAGGGTTAGGGTTAGGGTTAGGGTTAGGGTTAGGGTTAGGGTTAGGGTTAGGGTTAGGGTTAGGGTTAGGGTTAGGGTTAGGGTTAGGGTTAGGGTTAGGGTTAGGGTTAGGGTTAGGGTTAGGGTTAGGGTTAGGGTTAGGGTTAGGGTTAGGGTTAGGGTTAGGGTTAGGGTTAGGGTTAGGGTTAGGGTTAGGGTTAGGGTTAGGGTTAGGGTTAGGGTTAGGGTTAGGGTTAGGGTTAGGGTTAGGGTTAGGGTTAGGGTTAGGGTTAGGGTTAGGGTTAGGGTTAGGGTTAGGGTTAGGGTTAGGGTTAGGGTTAGGGTTAGGGTTAGGGTTAGGGTTAGGGTTAGGGTTAGGGTTAGGGTTAGGGTTAGGGTTAGGGTTAGGGTTAGGGTTAGGGTTAGGGTTAGGGTTAGGGTTAGGGTTAGGGTTAGGGTTAGGGTTAGGGTTAGGGTTAGGGTTAGGGTTAGGGTTAGGGTTAGGGTTAGGGTTAGGGTTAGGGTTAGGGTTAGGGTTAGGGTTAGGGTTAGGGTTAGGGTTAGGGTTAGGGTTAGGGTTAGGGTTAGGGTTAGGGTTAGGGTTAGGGTTAGGGTTAGGGTTAGGGTTAGGGTTAGGGTTAGGGTTAGGGTTAGGGTTAGGGTTAGGGTTAGGGTTAGGGTTAGGGTTAGGGTTAGGGTTAGGGTTAGGGTTAGGGTTAGGGTTAGGGTTAGGGTTAGGGTTAGGGTTAGGGTTAGGGTTAGGGTTAGGGTTAGGGTTAGGGTTAGGGTTAGGGTTAGGGTTAGGGTTAGGGTTAGGGTTAGGGTTAGGGTTAGGGTTAGGGTTAGGGTTAGGGTTAGGGTTAGGGTTAGGGTTAGGGTTAGGGTTAGGGTTAGGGTTAGGGTTAGGGTTAGGGTTAGGGTTAGGGTTAGGGTTAGGGTTAGGGTTAGGGTTAGGGTTAGGGTTAGGGTTAGGGTTAGGGTTAGGGTTAGGGTTAGGGTTAGGGTTAGGGTTAGGGTTAGGGTTAGGGTTAGGGTTAGGGTTAGGGTTAGGGTTAGGGTTAGGGTTAGGGTTAGGGTTAGGGTTAGGGTTAGGGTTAGGGTTAGGGTTAGGGTTAGGGTTAGGGTTAGGGTTAGGGTTAGGGTTAGGGTTAGGGTTAGGGTTAGGGTTAGGGTTAGGGTTAGGGTTAGGGTTAGGGTTAGGGTTAGGGTTAGGGTTAGGGTTAGGGTTAGGGTTAGGGTTAGGGTTAGGGTTAGGGTTAGGGTTAGGGTTAGGGTTAGGGTTAGGGTTAGGGTTAGGGTTAGGGTTAGGGTTAGGGTTAGGGTTAGGGTTAGGGTTAGGGTTAGGGTTAGGGTTAGGGTTAGGGTTAGGGTTAGGGTTAGGGTTAGGGTTAGGGTTAGGGTTAGGGTTAGGGTTAGGGTTAGGGTTAGGGTTAGGGTTAGGGTTAGGGTTAGGGTTAGGGTTAGGGTTAGGGTTAGGGTTAGGGTTAGGGTTAGGGTTAGGGTTAGGGTTAGGGTTAGGGTTAGGGTTAGGGTTAGGGTTAGGGTTAGGGTTAGGGTTAGGGTTAGGGTTAGGGTTAGGGTTAGGGTTAGGGTTAGGGTTAGGGTTAGGGTTAGGGTTAGGGTTAGGGTTAGGGTTAGGGTTAGGGTTAGGGTTAGGGTTAGGGTTAGGGTTAGGGTTAGGGTTAGGGTTAGGGTTAGGGTTAGGGTTAGGGTTAGGGTTAGGGTTAGGGTTAGGGTTAGGGTTAGGGTTAGGGTTAGGGTTAGGGTTAGGGTTAGGGTTAGGGTTAGGGTTAGGGTTAGGGTTAGGGTTAGGGTTAGGGTTAGGGTTAGGGTTAGGGTTAGGGTTAGGGTTAGGGTTAGGGTTAGGGTTAGGGTTAGGGTTAGGGTTAGGGTTAGGGTTAGGGTTAGGGTTAGGGTTAGGGTTAGGGTTAGGGTTAGGGTTAGGGTTAGGGTTAGGGTTAGGGTTAGGGTTAGGGTTAGGGTTAGGGTTAGGGTTAGGGTTAGGGTTAGGGTTAGGGTTAGGGTTAGGGTTAGGGTTAGGGTTAGGGTTAGGGTTAGGGTTAGGGTTAGGGTTAGGGTTAGGGTTAGGGTTAGGGTTAGGGTTAGGGTTAGGGTTAGGGTTAGGGTTAGGGTTAGGGTTAGGGTTAGGGTTAGGGTTAGGGTTAGGGTTAGGGTTAGGGTTAGGGTTAGGGTTAGGGTTAGGGTTAGGGTTAGGGTTAGGGTTAGGGTTAGGGTTAGGGTTAGGGTTAGGGTTAGGGTTAGGGTTAGGGTTAGGGTTAGGGTTAGGGTTAGGGTTAGGGTTAGGGTTAGGGTTAGGGTTAGGGTTAGGGTTAGGGTTAGGGTTAGGGTTAGGGTTAGGGTTAGGGTTAGGGTTAGGGTTAGGGTTAGGGTTAGGGTTAGGGTTAGGGTTAGGGTTAGGGTTAGGGTTAGGGTTAGGGTTAGGGTTAGGGTTAGGGTTAGGGTTAGGGTTAGGGTTAGGGTTAGGGTTAGGGTTAGGGTTAGGGTTAGGGTTAGGGTTAGGGTTAGGGTTAGGGTTAGGGTTAGGGTTAGGGTTAGGGTTAGGGTTAGGGTTAGGGTTAGGGTTAGGGTTAGGGTTAGGGTTAGGGTTAGGGTTAGGGTTAGGGTTAGGGTTAGGGTTAGGGTTAGGGTTAGGGTTAGGGTTAGGGTTAGGGTTAGGGTTAGGGTTAGGGTTAGGGTTAGGGTTAGGGTTAGGGTTAGGGTTAGGGTTAGGGTTAGGGTTAGGGTTAGGGTTAGGGTTAGGGTTAGGGTTAGGGTTAGGGTTAGGGTTAGGGTTAGGGTTAGGGTTAGGGTTAGGGTTAGGGTTAGGGTTAGGGTTAGGGTTAGGGTTAGGGTTAGGGTTAGGGTTAGGGTTAGGGTTAGGGTTAGGGTTAGGGTTAGGGTTAGGGTTAGGGTTAGGGTTAGGGTTAGGGTTAGGGTTAGGGTTAGGGTTAGGGTTAGGGTTAGGGTTAGGGTTAGGGTTAGGGTTAGGGTTAGGGTTAGGGTTAGGGTTAGGGTTAGGGTTAGGGTTAGGGTTAGGGTTAGGGTTAGGGTTAGGGTTAGGGTTAGGGTTAGGGTTAGGGTTAGGGTTAGGGTTAGGGTTAGGGTTAGGGTTAGGGTTAGGGTTAGGGTTAGGGTTAGGGTTAGGGTTAGGGTTAGGGTTAGGGTTAGGGTTAGGGTTAGGGTTAGGGTTAGGGTTAGGGTTAGGGTTAGGGTTAGGGTTAGGGTTAGGGTTAGGGTTAGGGTTAGGGTTAGGGTTAGGGTTAGGGTTAGGGTTAGGGT